>NW_024104705.1:439752-476627 GCF_003945595.2 Pipra filicauda
GGTCCCCAACCCTGGCCTGGCAGCTCCAGAGGGGTCGGCACGGCGCTTCCAGCCCCCCACTCCCCATCCCTGCAGCTCCCCGGGGTGTCCCTGCTCATCCAGAGCCTCTGGGGTGCTGCCAGGGGGTACTCAGAGCCCAGCTGTGGTGGCTCCTGCTTGTTCCCTGTCCCCAGAGCTGCTGCCTTCTGGGTGCTTCCGTGTCCAGCTCCCCCGGCACTGTGGGACAACCCTATGGAAGCCCTCGAGGAGCCGGTGGGTCCTGCAGCGGGACGGTGCCGTTCACCCCTGAGGCTGAGCGGTGTTTGCAGCACTGAACAACCCCTAAAACGAACCCACCCGTGGCTGAGTGGAGGGTGATAACCTGCTGATCCCCTGCAGATGGCTCAGGGGGGGCAGCGAGGCTGCTCCTGCACATGCCACCCCCAGATCTGTGCCCACAGCACCGCCACTGCCGTGGCCTTTTGGTGCTGCCGCCACCCTGAGCTCAGTGCCAGCCAAGGGGGGGCTGTGATGGCCATGTCATATCCCCCCCGGGTCGTGGGAGATGGATTGTTGACACTTGAGCTGCTCAAGGTCACCTGGATGTTGTTAAATCCTGGCAGAATCCAGCGACCAGCACGGTTATGTCCGTGTGCAGTGGGAAAGGAGCAGAGTGAGGGGGAGAGGAGGTGCCACACGGGGCCCAGCGACGCAGAGCAGAGCAGGGGCACTGCCAGCCTGGTCACACCAAGGTCCTGGCACTGCAGAGGGGCAGCCAGGCTGGTAAGGGCTCCTTAGTGCTGGCTTTGCCAAAAAAAAGCTGAATCCATCCATTTTTAGCAAGGAAAAAGGTGCTGCCAGGTCCGTGGTGCTGCCAGTGTGACGAACACGAGCTGCTCAGAAACAGAGTCAGTTCTGCTTTTCATTTCCTTCTTCCCCTTAATCGCATCTAGTCCGGATCAGAGGGATGCAGGGAAGCTGCTGAGGAGCCATGGGCTGCAGCCAGACCCCCTGTCCTGCACCCACACCTCCCTCCCAGGACATCCAGCCCCATTGTGGCACTTTGCATGGAATCCCAGAATGGTTTGGGTTGGAAGGGACCTTAAACACCGTTTTGTTCCACCTCTCTGCCACGGGCAGGGACACCTTCCACCACTTCCAGGGATGGAAATGTCAACCCACGTCAGGCTGCACGCCCTGACCTGAAACCCCAAACTGCTTCCAGGGAGTTGTAGGCACCACCAGTGCAGTGGGAAGGCTGAACTTTGGCTGCAGCCTGTCCTGGCAGCTCCAAAATGCTCCTGTCCATGGCAGTGACTGGCTGGTGGCTCTTGGCAGCTCCACATGGCTGCACTGCCCTCCGGTGCTTTCTAGCACGGAAGAGGCTGCAAATTCCAAATTCAGGAAGGTTTCATACACTGGGAAGTCCTGGATGATTACTTTGGTCCTGCAAAGGCATTAACAGGTCCTGACAACTTATCCCATCATCGCTCTGTTTATTGATGCCACTGTCCCACATGAGATCTGACACCGCTGGGAAGGAGCCCAGTGTGCTCCAGGGAGTTGGTGTCACCCCTCTGGCCACGGCCTGGCCCTTCAGGTGCATCCACAGCCCAACCTCAGGAGATGCACTGAGGACAAACCGGATCACAGAGAACCGAGTTGGTGGAGATAGCAAGGAGACAGCCCCGTGTCCCACCCCCTGTGACACGTGGGGAGGGACCCCGGCAGCGAGGACCCGGGAACTGGGAGATCTCCCACAGGCAGCCCCGAGCTGATCAGGGCTTTTCTTGGAGCCAGCCCAGGACCTGCTCCTCATCTGGGGCAGGAATCCCGCTGCTCCTGCCACTAGTGCAAAGAGAGCAGAAGAGCAGTTGAACTCACCAAGGTGTTGTGCTCAGGCCCACGGTGACCCCACAGCAGCCGTGGCCAGACCCCCAGCCCCCCGATGCCCTCGTGGCAGCAGGAAGGCCGGACCCCCGGGAGGACTGAGCGCTAGGGACGAGTGTTTGGAGGAGCCTTGCTGAGCGGTCCTACCAGAAAAAGGCTCTTTTACTGCAACTAGAATTTTATTCTATTGTATAATTCAGGAGTGCATCACAGCCCCGCGAGCCGGGCAGGCACCTACCGGCGCTTCCAATCTAGACACACGCAGAACCTCCTCGTTAGCTGGGTCTGTTAATTACTCACCTCCCCCCGGCCGGAGCTTCTGTAACCACGCGCTGCCGAGCGGCTGTCGCGTCCAGCCCGGAGAGCTGGGACGAGGCAGCACCTCTGCAGAGCTCCTGGACAAAAAGTGACTGTGCCAGAATCAGCCTACAGAGCATTTAACAAAAAAAAAAAAACCACCCAGAAAATCTTGCCCATCCTAAGGTTGCTTATCAATTAAAAAGTTCCTCCACATTTATTTTAAAAAACCAAACAGTAGATTTAAAAAGCAGTTACGAGTCCTACTCCGGCAAAACACCCTGTACAGGTTTCTTTTGTTGGTGGTGAGGATTCCCCCTAAATCAGCTGCTTCTGTTAATTTTATATATATATAATCTTTTAATTTTG
Source organism: Pipra filicauda (assembly GCF_003945595.2). NCBI lineage: Eukaryota > Metazoa > Chordata > Aves > Passeriformes > Pipridae > Pipra > Pipra filicauda. The sequence continues at coordinate 442,288 of NW_024104705.1, forward strand.
CCGCGCGTTGCTTGCTTTAATTCATTAATTTATTTCCAATCAGCCCAGTCTCCACCAGACCAGCGGCGCTACCACACAAAGCTTCCTTGATGTCCATGCCCTGAGCTGGGGTGGGGGGAGACGGACGGAGGGAGGGCGGGAGAGATGAGTGGAGGAGGAGGAGGAGGAGGAGGAGTAGGAGGAGGGGTGGAGGGAGGGAGAGGAGGGGGAGGAAGCCGTCGGGCAGCCCCTCACTCTCCCATGTGCGTCCTCAGGTGGTACTTGAGGGACTGCTTGTAGCGGAAGCACTTGGTGCACTCGGTGCAGGGGTAGGGCCGCTCGCCGGTGTGCGCCCGCTGGTGCTCCAGGAGGTGATGCTTCTGCGTGAAGTTCTTGCCGCACTCGGTGCAGTGGTAGGGCCGCTCGCCCGTGTGGATGCGCTGGTGCTCCAGGAGGTGGTGCTTGCGGATGAAGCCCTTCCCGCAGACGGCGCAGGCGTGCGGGCGCTCCCGCGTGTGGATGCGGTAATGGTTGGTCAGCTTGGACTTCTCGCTGAAGGTCTTCTCGCACTGGCTGCACTGGTAGGGCCGCTCGCCGGTGTGAGTCCGCTGGTGCCGCAGCAGGTGGGAGGGCCGGGTGAAGTTCTTCCCGCACTGGGGGCACAGGAAGGCCATCTCGTTCTTGCCGGCGTGGATCCTCTGGTGCATGAGGAGGCTGATCTGCAGGCGGAAGCTCCTCCGGCACTCGCCGCAGGTGAAGGGCCGCTCCCCGACGTGGGTGATCTGGTGCTTGCTGAGGCTCGACTTGTGGCTGAAGCTGCTCTCGCACTCGGAGCACTTGTAGGGCTTCCCCGGGGGCGGGGGCCGCGCCGGGGGCTTGAGGCCGTGCTCGGGGCGCCGTGGGACCCCCACGCCGCGGCGCGTGTGGCTGCGCTGGTGCAGCAGGAACTGCTGCTTGTTGCGGAAGCTGAGGTCGCACTCGTGGCACTCGTAGGGCCCTTCCTTGAGGTGGTTGCGCTGGTGGATCATGAAGTTGATCTTGAGCATGAAGCTCTTGCCGCACTCAGGGCAGATGTAGGGTCTCTCCCGCGTCCGGTTCCGCTGCTGGGCGCTGGCCGCCTTCATCTCCCCGGGGTCCCTCTCGCAGGCCGACGGCTTCCTCACGCGGGCTGCCAGGCCCCTGGGCTGGGCCTTGGAGCTGCACTGCGCCTCGCAGCCCAGCCCGGCCTCGTGGCTGGGGAACGCCGGCGGCTCGGCCCTGCCCGAGAACATGGCGCACGGCTCCAGCGTGTCGGGGTCGTCCTCCTCCTCCTCCTCCGTCTTGATCACGATCCCGTCCTCTGCGGGGGGAAACCAGAACAGCGTCAGGGGCGCGGGGTGGGACGGGGTGGCCTTTTATGCACGTGGGGGGTGTTACAGGAACATCTGAGGGGCTCCTGCAGCTGTTTGGCCCTGCCTGCTCTGCCCCACCACCCAGAGCGAGCCGGCTGCAGCCAGAGCCCGGAGCGCTGGGAAGGGCCATGTCACCCCTCAACACCGAGTTCAGACAAACAGCCCCTGAGGGGCCCTCAGACTCTCCTGCAAAAACGCTCGGCAACTTCATGGTGCTGCAGGATGTGGGGGGTAAAAGCACCATCAGTTTGTGAAGGCTCATGTGGCCGAGTGATTTCAGAGCAGCTCCATCTGCTGCCGTTTCACTGGGATACAACAACGCTCCCGGCACGGCACTGCTCGACGGACACACAGCCCCGGGCTGCCGGCATCCAGCTCCGCTCCTGGGACAGCACACCCAGCCCGGGAACGTCCCCTTCCCTCAGCCTCACCCCCCTCCTTCCCGGCGTGACCAGCAGTGGGATGGAGGGACGCACGTCAGGCTCCCCCTCGTGTCACCGACGCCGGAAGTGACCCGGTGGTTTTGTTTGGTGAGACCTGCCCTGCCAGGGACACATCCCAGGGACACGGAGGGAATCCACAGCGGATCCCTCACATCACTGCACATCCCAGGGACATGGAGGGAATCCACAGCAGATCCCTCATGTCACTGCACATCCCAGGGACACGGAGGGAATCCACAGCGGATCCCTCATGTCACTGCACATCCCAGGGACACGGAGGAAATCCACAGTGGATCCCTCATGTCACTGCACATCCCAGGGACACGGAGGAAATCCACAGCGGATCCCTCATGTCATCCTGTGCTGCACTTTGAGCCAGACCCATGTGCTCTTCCAGGAAGAGCAGCCATGCTTTCCCAAGAGGCAGCCCAGATGTATCAAAGCTGTGGCTCTCTTCCCTCCAGCAGAGGGGTACTGGGGAATTCCAGGTCCTCTCCCTCCCTGCCTCCTCTGCAGATCCGGGGGCCCAGCACCCCCATCCCAGTCAGTGCCACCACAGCTCCCACTCAGCCCCACCAGCCAGGCCCCACACCTTGGACAAGGACCATCTCCAGCCCCACTGGTGGCTTGGCTGCTTTCCCTTCCCAAACCATGAGCAGACCACAGGATCCACGAGGCCCTCAGGAGCCCAACTGTCTCCCTCTTGGTTTGTGTTACACCACCACAGAGCTGTCAGGAGGAGGGAACCTGCCATTCCCAACCTCCCATCTCCTTGCTCTCCCACACCCCCCCTCAGAGCAGGTCTGTAGGACCTGGCCCACGTGTGCCACCCGACTGGCAGGATTCCACACATGAAAGGCCTGGTGCCATTGTCTCTTCACTAAACGACCTCACCCTTCCTCATCCCTCCTGGCAGCTTGGATCCACGGGGGTCCTGCCACGCTCCTCCCTGTCCTGTGGACCTGCCCCAAGTGACCCCCACACTGGTCAACCAGCAGGACCCCTCACCTCTGACCAGAGCTGCTCCCGAGGCTGCTGCAGCCAGAAACTTTCCTGCTGGTGCTGGTTCTGGGGGGATTTAACCCTGCCCATCCATCCAACCCCTTCCCCACCTCTTCCTGACCCCCAGCCCCGGAGCCCTGTCCCAAGGTCCCACCTGTGCAGCTCCCGTGGTGCACGATGACTCTCTGGATCTCGTTGAAGTCGGCTCCGTACTCGGACGAGTCCCCCAGGCTGGTTCCCGGCAGGTCCCTGGGAGGGGACACGGAGCCGTAGGGGCTCTCACAAGCCGCCTCCTCGTCCGGGCTCTGGAAGCTGCCCTCCGACTGCCCCGACATGCCGTGCAGCTCGGGGTTCTCGGGGCTGTCCTCGGGAAGGAGCTCCTCCGTTTTGATCACAACCCTTATTCCAGCTGCAGCAAAGAGAGATTCCCGCCCGCCGTCATTCCCGGCAGCCGGGATGGAGACACCGCTCGCAGCCATCCCTGCCGGCTCCGGCCGCTGATCCCGCACAGGGCTTTCACCTGCTCGGCCATTTCTGCTCTCCCTCCAGCCCCTGCCCTTCTCCCATTCCTGCCACGCTCCTGCCTCTCCCCTGGGATCCTCCGCAGGCACAGGGGACTGTCTCCGCCCAGCCTGGGACTCGGTGCCACAGCTCAGCACCCCTTGGGCTCCCCACATCCCCTGGCTGCAGATCCCAACGATTTTCCTCTTCCCGTTGGCCTCAATTTAATTTCAAGATCCTTGTGGTGAAGAGCACAGGCAGGGGGTCAGAGTGACCCCACATCCACAGCCTGGCACCAGGGATGGCCAGTGGAGCTGACCTCTTCTAGGACACCTATTTATCAGCCCCCTCATCCCAGAGCAGGAGTTGCTCTAGGACTCGGGATCCCTGGTGCCCTTCTCCCAGCCCAGCCCTGCCCTTGGAGCAACCCCTCAGCACCCCTTCTCCCTGCACACAGGATGGGAGCAGATTTCCCTGCCTGGGAGGGCACTCCAAGGATAAACCCAGGCACCATCCACACAAAGAGAGGGTGGAGAGGATTTTCTGGGTGGATGGGCTTTCCCAGTGGGACCCGATTCTCCTTCCTTGCCGGGCACACTGGCTCCCTGAGGACCTGGTCTGGTTGCAGATGCTTCCCTTGCTGATGGCTCCCAGTGCCCAGCTCTCCGGGCTCCTCCTGCCCTGGTTTATATGCTGAGCTGTACCTGGACATCAAATCTCTGATCGGCCAAACTTATCCTGTTCCTAGGCAAGGCTCCTCCTGATAACCCCCCCCAGCTCCCAGTAACACCTGCTTTAGCCCAGGGATGAGCAGCTCCTCGGGACACAACCAGGGCTCCCCTCGTGCCAAGGTCTCACCTGCTGTGGCATCAGTAATGATCTCACTCTCCTCCAAGTCCTGCTCGTTCCTGCCCCGCGATTCCTCTCCTTGCTCGATCTGAGACAAAACCCCAGGTTTGGAAATTGCATAGTCTGTTGAGAGACAGAGGGATGGAGAGAGGGATTACTGCACTGGGAGTCCAAGGCTGCCTTCCACCTCTCCCCAGTGCCTGGGGGACGTGGGAAGACACTCAGGAACATCCAGAGGGGCTGTGGGGAGCAAAGCCGGGCGCTGCCAGAGGCAGGAGCTGAGGTGCCACACAGAGGAACTGCCTTAGGCAAGAAACCCAAACCCTGTGTTTTTCTGGTGGGGTTTTAGAACTTCTCAGACAAATCCTGGCTCTCCTGCAGCCAAAGGCATTTCTCAGCTCCCAGCAGAGCCAGGATTTCTCCTGAAGCTCCGCAGGAAATGCCCCAAAGCACAGATCACAGTTCCCTCTAAGGGGGTGCGTGGGCTGGTACCCCCTGCAGACCCAGAAGGTGCAGGGAAGCCCTTCCAACAGCCACGGAGAAGGTGCTGGTTTTTCACCATTTAACTCCAGCTGGAAGAGGTTTGGGAGGTCTCCAGCCCACCTGCCTATGGAGATCCCCCTCAGCCAGGACAGCACCATGGCACGAGCTGGGAATGAACCCAAACTAGAAACACCCTCCTGTGCTTTTAAGTCTTTAAAATGGGACATTTGGGTCTCACCCAAGGGGATCTCCAAGGAGGAGCCAGAAGGAGCCCAAGAGAACGTGCCCCCATATTTACCCAGGGAGATCAGCGACTCGTAGTTCCCCTTCATCACGTTCTTGTACAGCTCCTTCTGCCACTCCTCCAGCTTCTCCCATTCCTTGTCGTTGAAGTAGACGGACACGTCGTCAAATGTCACCGGCACCTGGATCACAAGAGCACTGGTTCAAGGGCTGCCTCCCTCCCCAGGAGCCCAGAGACAGCAGCTCCCCCTCGGACACAGCCAGGCTTCAGCTCCTTCACGGCCATCAACCAGTTGGTTCTTACATTTATACAACTCCTGGGCAGGTATTTCTGTGGCATTAAAGGTCTCAGCCAAATGGATGGCTCCCAGTGAAGAATCCAGACTTTGGTACTTCCCAAAGGACCCCAAGCTCCTCCTCTCGGTCCCTGCACTCTGCAGAGTGACCAGGCTTGGAGGGACCACAAAGGACAGAAAACCTGGGTGCTGGGCTGGACTCATCCCTATGGATGAGCTGACGTAACGCCCGGATTCAATTACCCCTGAACTCCAGGGAAAGCTCTACCCAGGCCTGCAGGGCTCCCTGTTATCCTTGGTTACTGTGTGCCCACCAGCCAGGAGCAGGCCATGGATTCCCAGCCTGTTTGCCAAGGAATAATTCCCAAGGATAAATCCAGGACGTGGAAACTGTGCCGTGTGGGAATGCAGCTCTTCAGAGGGAAATGTGGTGCTTCACCTCTGCTCCCCGACTGCACTAATGAGGTGCAGGGTCCGAGCCCCCCTTTTCTCAGCCCTCTCCACTCTCTCCAGTCACAATCCCTTTCCCCTGGTCCCATCTGCAGACTTTCTTTTAGTGGGAAGATCATGAAAATTCAAGTAGGAACTGAATATTGATGGTGGGCTCCTTCCAGAGCTCGGCTAATCCCAGGGAACTCATCTGCCCTCCCCAAATCCCAGAGCTTTCTCCTTCCCCAGGCTGGGAGACTTTGCAGCACCAAGGTGGTCAAAGAGAAAGAACCACTAAATCTGGGGTGGTTTTGTTCAAATGGTGGTATAAAAAAATAAGCAAAAAAAGCATACATGGCTCCCGGGCTGTGCAGAACTGAAACCTCCAGCCTGAGCACCGGGATGTCGCCCTGGGTCCTGCATCCCACTGTACTTTAGTCCCAGAGGGGGATGAGCTGGGAAGGAGCAGCTCCAATGGGGAGCAACTCACCCGTGCCAGGGCTGTCCCCGCTCACCCCCCTCAGTCCTGCCCTCCGTGAGCATTTCGGGTGCAGACCCCGCACCCCAGGACACCGTTACCTTGGGGACTTCCCCCTTCCTGCCCGGGGGCAGCCGCAGGATCCAGAAGTTCCTGTTCTTGAGCAGGTTCTCCATGTTCTCCAGGCGCCGCTGGAGCAGCCCGTACTCCTGGATGAGGGTGCCCAGTGCCGCACACTTGCTCTCCAGCTGGTTCCCCAGCTCCGCCGCCGTCTTCTCGCAGTCGATCAGCTTCTTCTCGGCCATCCCCGTGCGACCCTCCAGGTCGAGCAGGCGGGTGGAGTGGGAGTCCACCTTCCTCTCCACGGCCTGCACGGCCGCCACCACGGTCAGGGACAGCTCAGCCGTCTGCGTCTCCCGCTCCGAGGTGCGCTCGGGGCCGGCCGGCGGCCGCAGGGGCGAGGGGCAGCGCGGCCGCACCGGCTCCGGAGCCTGCGGACACAGGGGTGCGGGGTCAGGGTGGGGGGCACCCCCCCGGGGTGGTGGGGAACCTCGCGGGGTGATGGGGAACCCCGCGGGGTGATGGGGAACCCCCCCAGAGGGATGGGACCCCCAGGGTGATGGAGAACCCCGCGGGGTAATGGGGACCCCCCCCACGGTGATGGGACCCCTGGGGTGACAGGGACTCCGCCGAGGTGATGGGTACCCCCCCCACGGTGACGGGAACACCCTCGAGGTGACGGGGACACCCCCGAGAGTGACGGGGATCCCCTCAAAGGTGATGGGGACCCCGCGGGGGGGCCGCTGCAGAGCCCGGGGGCGGCGGGGACGTCCCCGTGTCCCCGCTAAGCCGCTTACACCGGCCCCGTGCCGGTCCCACGGGACGGGCAGGACCCGCCGCGGCGGGGGCAGAGGGGGGGAGGTGACAGCGCGGGGCCGGGAGGTGACACTTGGGGGGGGGGGGCGGCGGGCGGTGACACGGGCCAGCCGAGCCCCGTTGCCATGGGCACGGCGGGGGGACACCCGGGGGGCCGCGGGCGCCCCGTCGCCATGGGGACCGGGCGGTGACACGGGGCGGGGGGTCGGTCCCGGGGGGCCGCGGGGCCCGGCGGCGAGCGGGGCGGGGGGGGCGGCGGCGCGGGCAGGCCCGGCCCCGACGGCAGCGCGGGCGCCGCCGGCCGCGGAGGCCCGTGCGGGCTCGGCGCGGCCCCGCCGCCCCCCCGGGGCCGGCCGTGGCGCTCCCGCGGTGCCCCCGGGGGGGCGGCGGCCCCCCCGCGCTGACAGCCCCCGCCGCCCCCCGCCCGCGCGGCCCCGACGGCGCGGCCCCGCAGCCCCGACGTGCGGCCCGCCGGCCGGGCCCGGCCCCGCGCCGGGGGGCGGCGGGCGCCCTTTACCTGAGCGGGGGCCCCCTCGGCCATGGCCCTTTGTTCCGTGCCCGGGGCCCCGGGGGCCGCGGCCGGGAGGATCCAGCGCCCGCTCTCCGCTTCACCTCCGCCCGCCGCCGGGCATCGGGCTGGGCGCGGGGCGGCGCGGCGGGGCGGGGGCGCGGCGGGGCGGGGCGGGGCGGGGGCGGCGCGGGCCGGGCGGCGGGGCGGGGGCGGCGGCGTTGGCTCCGGCCCCGAGCTCGGTGCGGTGCGGGCGCGGGCGCGGGTGCGGGTCCGGCTGCGGGTCCGGTCCGGCCGCGCCGCTGCCCCGCCGCGCCGCCAGGGGGCGCTGCCGCCGCGCGGGGCCGCGCGCGCGGGCGGGGCGGGGCGCAGCGGGGCGGCCGCGCCAACAGCGCCCCCTGGCGGCCCCCCGGCCGCCCCGCCCCGCCCCGTCGGGGCCCCCCCGGCGGCACCGCCCGGGAACGGGAACGGGAACGGGGGGCACCGGGGGGAATGGGGGGAGTGGGGGGAATAAGGAGGCTGGGGGGGACTGGGGCACACTGGGGAATAGGGGCGCTGCGAGCAGTGGGGGGGCACTGGGGACACTGGAGGGACTGGGGGAACAGGGGACTGGAGGGACTGGGAGGGGAAATAAGGAGGCTGGGGGGAGTGGGGAGACGGCGGACTGGAGGGATTGGGGAACAGGGGAGACTGGAGGGACTGGGGGAATAGAGGGCTGGGAGGAGGGAGGGGCAAGGGGACTAGGGGCAGTGGGGGGACTGAAGGGACTGGGGGCGACTGGGAGACTGGAGGGACTGGGGAAGGACTGGGGGGTACTGGAGGGAATAAGGGCCTGGGGGGAGTGAGGACGCAGGAGGACTGGGGGCACTGGGGGGACCGGAGGGACTGGAGACAATAGGGGGCTGGGCGGAGAGGGGACGGGGGGGACTGGGAGGGACTGGAGAAGGACTAGGGGAACTGGGGGACTGGCGGGAACGGGGGGGACTGGGGACACTGGGGGGGTCATCACCAGGGGGAACTGGGGCACTGGGGACGGGCTGCGGCGAACTGGGGCTCTTCCCGGGAGAACTGGGGCTCTCCTGGGGTAACTGGGGAGAACTGGGGCTCTCCTGGGGTAACTGGGCTGACAGGGAAGAGGCTGGGGGGAACTGGGGCTGTTCCCGGGGGGGCTGGAGAGAGAGCAGGGAGAGATCGAGGGGAACTGGGGAGTAGCTGCTAGGAACTGGGGGGAACTGGGGCTATTGTCGGGGGAACTGGGGAAGGACGGGGGGGAACTGGGGAAGGACGGGGGGGAACTGGGGCTGTTCCCGGGGGAACTGGGCTGACAGGGGGCACTGGGGGGAACTGGTTTGACTGGGGTGGGGTGGCGCAGTGAGAGGGGCAAGTGGGAGAGACTGGAGGGCACCGGGCAGGCACTGGGGTGTGCTCGGTGCGACACCGGGGGCCGGGGAGGGGCCGGGGGTCGGCCCCAGGGCGGCTCCCCCGGCCCGTCCCCGCCCCGTCGGGCCCCCCCGCCCTTCCCCGCGGGCTCGGGCCCCGCGGGCTCTGAAATGGCGGCCGGAGGCGGCGGCGCCGTGGAAATGGACCCACCAACACCCCCGGCCCCCGGGACGGACCCCAGGGCGAGACCCCCAGGACGGGCCCCCCCACGGCCCCCCGCGCTGGACCGGACTCTCCCCGACCCTCCAGTCCCCTCCAGTCCCATCCACCTCATCCTGTCTCATCCCATCCAGTCCTATTCTCTCCAACCCCACCCCATCCCTCTCCATCCTGTCATGCCCTGTCCAGTCTTATGCCGCTTTTATCCGTCCCACCACGTCCTGTCCCATCAATCCCCCCATCCCATCCCATCCCATTCCATCCCATCCATCCTGTCTCATCACACCCTGTCCCATCCCATCCCATCCCACTCCATCCACCCTGTCCCCATCCCATCCATCCTGTTGAGTCTTGCCTAGTCTTGTCATGTCCCATCCAGTCCCACCCTACCCATCCCACATCTTGTCCCATCCCATTCCAGCCCTCCTGTCCCATCCTGTCCCATCTCATCCCAGCCCATTCATCCTGTCCCCCTGTCCCCTATTCTATCCCACCCACCCTATCCCATCCCATTTCATCCCATCCATCCTGTCCCACCTCATTCCATCCCCGGGCCATCCCATCTGCCCTGTCCCATCCCTTCCTGTTCTGGCACAGCCCCTGTCACACGGCCCCCCTGCCAGTCCGGACTTTGGGGACCCGGGGTGACAATGGGGGGAAGTTGGGAACAACAAACACGGGGAAGGGCAGGAAACCCTTTGGTTTGTGGGAAAAGGGAGGGGATGAGGGGGGGACAGGATGAGGCACCCTGCCTTGGAGGGGTACAGGGGTGTGACAGCAGGTGGGGACCCCCAATTAGAGCCCCCCCTGTCCTGGGCTGTCCCAGGGATCTGCAACCCCCATCCAGGAGTGATCCATTGGCAGGGAACACCAGGACCAGCTCTGGGATGGAGGGTGTCACTGCCTGGAGTCTGTACATCCCAGTGCAACTGGGGAGTCTGGGATCCAGGACAGCTGCTGGGTGGAGGGAGTGCCTGATCCTGGCTTTGGGAGGCTCCAAGCTGTCCCTGTGGAGATCCAGGCGTTTTTATCAGGTGTGTTTATCCCCATGAGTGGATCTTCGTCGTGATCAGCCAGAGCGGGATCGGGATGCAGCCGTGTCCGTGGAGGGCCATGTCCTGTCCCCCGGGCTCAGGCCCCGTGTGTAGCTGTGTTTATACACACACAGCACACGTGTGCAATGTAGAGGGACATCCGTGTGTCCTCATGGAGTCTCCGTGTGCTTGGCCCACCACCAGCCCAGATCCCACAGGATGCTCTTCCCCGAGCTCTCCCCTTTTCCCTCCTCCTCCTCTTCCTCCCCACCACTGCGTGTGGGGCAGCCCCACCCCATCCCATCCGGGGGCTCTGGAGTGTGGGGGATCCTCGCTCTGGGGTCACTCACTCCGGCTCTGCAGGTACCTGGCATGGATTGGGATGGCAGGGGATCCAGCCTGGCCAAAGCCAAAGCCAGGGATGTGTGGGCCACAAGTGCCACATCCCCCCAGTGGCTCCAACCCACGGGCTGCCCCGTCCACCTCCCACATGTGGTCCCAAGCCGGAACAACCCCTCGGGCATTGCTGGAACTCTGGGGAGGCTCCGGTGGGTTTCTGCCAGGGAGACCTGGCAGAGGGGAACATCCCCCTGTGCTGGGCTCTGGCAGGAAGAGACACTGGGCTGTGGGGGAGCTCCTGGGAAGGGCAAAGGACCCTGTGTGTGGCACCAGCCGGGGCACCCTTTAAGGTCCCTTCAAACCCAAACCATTCTGGGATTCCACAATCCCAGCTCCAAAGCAGCCACAGCCACCGGCGCTTCTCCCGGCACGGGATATTCCGGCTCTGTCCCACCGCAGAGGGATGAGGGAAGTGACCCCTCATCCATCCACAGCCCTATCTGTGCGTGACACAGGTTTGGCTCACGGATCATAACCCCAAAATCTGCTTCCAGCAGAGGAAAAGGTAAAAACACGAATCCCAAATGCCGGACGCAGCACCCGGAGCAGCCTCGTTTGCCAGGCTTGGCTCCACGGATGCTCAGCTTGGCTTGTGCCGTTCACCTGTCCCACAAATTACCTGGAAAAGCTCCCACCAAACAACAGCCAGGAGCAGGGCGAGGGAGCTGCAGGAATCGGCAAGGGGCAGCCATGGCTCATCCCACACGGAATTCAGAGTGGAAACACTGTATTGACAGACTTTACAAAAGTTGTTACAAAACACGGTCACGAACCAGCAGCTGACGATACACAGCGAAGAGACACCACGTACAGGCACCTCGGAACAACACCAACAGCTCCAGAAGTCAACCAATATTTACACAAATGGCTGGAAAACTCTGGGCGTTTATCGCATAACATGGAAGTGTTTTAGAGCAACTGTGAAATATAGTGTCACACCTTTCCTTGTAGTATTATCATCATCATAATAATTAATAATAATAATAATAGTTCATAATAATAATAATATACTACTTCTAGGTTAACTAAAAACCAAACAGCTCTTTACAGGGGTTAGGAGAAGCTGCTTTCACTCGTCTGACTTACCTGAGTGAGACCAAACCCAGTTAAAAAACAGTAATAAAATCACCTTCACTGACAGGAGTCCGTGTGTCGGCCCAGCAGCGCCATCCCCTCGGGCCAGAGGGAAACCACAGCCTGGCTGGTGCCAGAGACACCCTTCCAAAGAAGGGAGACGTGATCCCACCACGCCTCCAAACGCTGCCCTTCCCGACTCCTCCTGCTCCAATGTCCTCAGCCCCTTCTCCTGCACCTGCTTTCTCTCACCTGGCTCTTTGCCGCGCTCTCCTCTCCGCTCTCCCGCCTTCCACAAACCCCGTGTCGTGCCCTAACCCACCTCTCTGCCTCGCCTCTCCTCCCTTCACCCCAATCCCGGCCTCGCAGCCTCTCGGGACACGGCGGCACGACGGGAGCGGGCGACCAGCTGCCTGGGAATGGCACCTTCCTTCCCTCCTCCCTCCTCGCGCTTCCAGCCTTGCAGTGAAACGAGTGGAAAAAAGAAAGCGAAAGCTTGTCACTCCTGAATATGCACAAAGATAGGTGGGGGAACACCTGCTAAATACGGGCCCCGGAGAATCGCTCGGGATTATTCTCTACAGGCAAAATCCAACCCTGCGCAGGGGCCGCCGCCGCGGCGGGACAGCCACGGGACCCCGCGGGGCCGCAGAGGTGCCTGGGCCGGCCGGTCAGAGTTTGTAAGAGGAATTCCTTGGATGCTTCACCAAAGCTTTTGTAGCATGACCACATGGATTAGCTGCGATACAAGTCACCCGCCATCATGCTGCGCCGTCACGGTCACCGCGAGCCCTCCTGCCCCGGCCCCACCTCGGCTACTGCGTAGTCTCTTTTTTCACGCAGAAATGCTTGGTTTGGGTCCCCGCCGACTCCAGGCCCAGCTGCGAATCCTCCGTGGGCCGCGGGTTGCGGGAGTGGATTTTCTGGTGGCAATTCAGGGACTCTTTGTAGCGGAAGTGCTTCCCGCAGACGGGGCACTGGTAGGGGGTCTCCCCGGTGTGCACCCGCCAGTGCTTGAGCAGGTGATCCCGGCGGATGAAGCTCTTCCCGCACTCCGTGCACTGGTAGGGCCTCTCGCCGGTGTGGATGCGCTGGTGGCGGATGGCTTTGGAGAGGTCTCGGAAGTCCTTCCCGCAGTAGGTGCACGTCAGCGGCCCGTCGCCCTTCCCCGTGTGCAGCTTCTGGTGCAGGATAAGACTCACTTCCAGGCTGAAGCTCTCCTTGCACTGGGAGCAGGTGTAAGGCCTCTCCACCATGTTGTTCACCTGGTGCCTGACGAGGCCGTACTTGAAGCCGGAGCCCTTGTCGCCGTCGGGGCGCTTGGACGGTTTGGAGCGGGAGGAGCCCTGGCCCTTGGGCTTGGATTTCTGCCAGAGGCCCTCGCCGCGCTCCAGGGACGTGCAGGCCTCCTCCCTGGCGTGCGCCTTCTGGTGGGTGGCAAAGAGCTGCTTGTCCAGGAAGCTCTCCCCGCACTCGCAGCAGATGTAGGGCCCCTTTTCCGCGGCTCCTTCCTCGGGAGGATCCTTCTTGGCCAAGTCCCTCCTGCGGCGCACGGAGCGTCTCAGCCCGTTGCCCGCTGCCGTTCGCTGCTGCGGGTCCGACCCGCTCTGGCTCTTGCTGCTCGACTGCATCTCCTCCTCGGGGCCGGAAAAAACCTCTTCCCACTTCCCTGCCAACGACCTGGGAAGCTCCAGGCTCTCGGGGCCTTCCTCGTCGCAGGGCTGTTCGTCTGGCAGAGCAGAGCACTCGTCATTTGCGGAGACAAGAACCGGGTCGTTATTTACACCACAATTCCCCCGGGGCACGGGTGGGCTCTGCTGTGCACACCCAGCTCAGTGCCTGGCACTGCTGTCCCAGGACACAGGCAAGGCCAAAGGGATTTGACTTGGAATCACAGAATTGTTAAGGCTGGAAAAGCCCTCGGAGACCATCGAATCCAACTGGTCCCCCAGCACTGCCAAGGCCACCACTGACCATGTCCCCAGGTGCCACATCCACATTGGCTTTTAAATCCTTCCAGGGATGGGGACTCCACTCCTGCCCTGGGCAGCCTGTTCCAATGCCTGACAATCCTCTGGGGCAAGAAATTCTCCCAGTATCCAACCTGACCCTTCCTTGGTGCAACTTGAGGCCGTTCCCTCTCCTCCTGCCCCTTGTTCCCTGGGAGCAGAGCCCGACCTCCCCCAGCTCCCCCCTCCTGTCAGGGAGTTGTAGAGAGTGAAAAGGTCCCCCCTGAGCCTCCTTTTCTCCAGGTTGAGCCCCCCCCCAGCTCCCTCAGCCACTCCTAGTGCTCCAGACCCTTCCCAGTTCCCTTCCTTTCCCTGGACACGCTCCAGCACCTTCCTGCCCTCAAATATATTATAATATGATATATATAATCTAGCTATATATAGCTGGCCAAAGGGAAAAAGTGGGTTCCTCAGCAGGAGATGTAAAAAGACAGGTCTTGTGGTTTAGGATAAAGGCAAAAGAAATTGTGGAAAGGGGAGTAAAATCTCTTTTCCTCATGGGTTTGTACAGTGCCTGGGGCCGAAGGGTTTCCCATGGTATAAACAGCGACTCAAAGTAACTATCAACACTGAAATTCTGGAAAAGCATCATCCAGAACAGCTGAGCTGCTCCTGGGAATGAGAAGCAAAAGCACATCCAGACAAGGGACACTTCCCGAAGCAGGTCAGTGCACTCACATGTACTGGGGACCTCCATGCTCTCCTCTTCCTCAGAGCCCTCGTGGCTCTCAGCCAGAGTCTCCTCGTATTTACCCCACGAGCTCTCGTCGGGCCCAGGGAAGAAAAACTCTGCACGAGAGAAAACAACAGGAGTCACACTCCCACCTCCCAGCTGCTTCAGGGGATTCCGGCAGAGATGGATGCAGTGGGTGGGGGACAACTGGGAAAGTCCCCCTGCACCCGGGGACAGAGAGGACAGAACCGCCCCACATCTGCTTCCACCTCCCCACCTGGAAGGACTTAAAGATCGCCCATGAATCGGATCTCAACCCCAGAGAGTCCCGGGGATCTCGTGGCTCACCACTGCTGGGGTCTGTGGGGGATTCCCCTGCCTCGGAGTCCTCCTGCTCCTCGGCGTTGGGATCCTCTCCCTGCTCAATCCGGGACAGCATGTCAGGCTTGGAGATGGCAGCGTCTGCACAGAAAGAGAGGATCAGGATGTTTCCCCCGCCCTCGTGGGACAGGAACTCAGACCTTCACCCACCAACCTTCCTTCGCTGGGGAACGGAAAGAGAGAGGCTTAGGAAGGTGCTCCCACCCGTGTGCACCTCTCACCTTGTGTGGGCCCTGGACTGAGCGATGCAGGAGCACACTCTGCTCAGGTGAGGAGCAACTCCCAGCCTGCAGTGTGAGGAGGAGAATAAGAAAATGCATCTGCACTCACCTCCAGGCTTCCTGTCTTCTCCTCCCTAAGATCCATTGCAATGGGGACTTCAGCTTGGGGACAGCACCAGAGCTGTCAGCAGTGCCCTCCCCGTGTGGTTCCCTCCAGCCAGGACTGCTCCTCCTACTCCTCCAAGCCACAGGCTGCTCGTGGATTTTGGGAAAGGGGACAATCACCTTCTCCCCTCGAGCAGAGAGCGGAAAACTTCATTTCCAGACACGTGTGAGTCTCTGGGGATTAAATTCCACCCCTGCTCTGGTGGATCTGTTGGCCTTACACCAGAGCCAAACCCCTAGACCTTGTTTCTCAAAGGAAACCTTTGGATAAAGCACAGACACGTTCTTCTAAGCTCCAGGCTCAGGTGCCCAGATCCCCTTCATTGGGACCGTTATGTTCCCGTGCCTCAGGAACAGGACACAGGATGGGTTTGTAAACAGGAGAATGAGGGGCAGTGTTTACACCTCACCTTCTTCCCTGGTGCACAGGGACTGCACAAGACCTCTGTTCAAAGAAATAAAGGAAGAAAGGAGGAGAAAATCCAGGACAAAAGGCCTGGATTGGGCAGAGCTGGATGGAGGGAGGTGGGTGAGCCTGCCCTTGGCACAGGGAAGTGCCTGAGTGCCAGGGACGGTGTCTGTGCTCCCACCCACTGTCCAGCCAAGGCAAGGTCATTTCTGAGAACATGTTGTGAAGGCAACATGTTCCCCAGAGGGAATTCCTGCAGCCAGGACTGGCAGGAGCGAGTGGAGTGCATTCCTTCAGCTGGGAATGCTGTGCCCTGAGCTGCTGAGGGGAAAGCAGAAGGCAGAGCTCAGCTTCGCCTGCAGCTTCTCCCCAGCTCTGCCCCAGCAGCAGATCGAGCAGGACTCACTCCCTGGGGCCAGACAGAGCACCCAGGCAGCACTGGCAAACCTCTTCCTCATGGAAGAGCCATGGAAAGGGCTGGAAGGACCCTCAGAGGCAGGGCACAGGGCACCCCTCTGCTGCCCGAAGGGGCCAGCAGGCTGATGCACCCAGAGCAGTGGATCTGTGGGCCTTGGCATGACAAAGAAACTCCTCTATTCCTCAGCTTTGCCTGGATTGAGGGTCCTCTCACTTCCCCACCTCCTCCTCCTCCTCCTCCTCACAACCCAGGTGCTCTCCTGGCCACGGGGGCCACCAGGGACGTCTTTCCACCCATCCCCTGAGCTGGTGAGGGCTGAGCTCATTGCCAGGGCTGTGCAACACCTTCCCAAACCAGCACACCATCCCCCTCCCCGCTCCTGCTGGACGCGGCGCTGCTTCCATCCATCCACCAGTTCCCGGGAAAAGCTGGTGCCCCAGGGGGCTCAGGGCAGAGCCCAGCCCGTGGTTACCCATGGAGATGACGGCCTCGTAGTTGCCTTTCATGATGTGCCTGTACAGCTCCTTCTGCCACTCGTTCAGGCTCTTCCACTCCTCCTCCGAGAAGCTGAACGAAGCGTCGTTGAAGGCCACGGGGACCTGCATGGGGAAGCATCAGAGGGTTTGTTTCTTGTTTAAGGAAACACCTGGCAGTGTTTTCTCATTCAGTTTTCTCCTTCAAGCTCCTCAAGCGTCGCACAGGACAGTCCCAGGCGGGAGTAGTCAGTCCTTCCCACGCGCCTCATCCCCCAAGGGACACAACAGGGACTTCCCCTGTCCCCTTCTGTCACCTCCCCCCTGCTCAGCTTCCTCCTGCCTTCACAGGCTCTTTTTCACCTCATTTTCGACACAATTCGGCTGCTCATCGCCTGCTCATCGCCCCTGGGCAGGCACCATTGGTGTTCCCAAACCCCCCAGGCACACGGGGCTGAGCCACACAATTCCATGTGACCCGAGCACAGCTCCCCCCTGAGGAGTCTGTGACCCCCCCAGCGTGTTTTGGGAGGATCACACGTACATAATGAGGAGAGTGTAATTAACACAACTCTGTAACTAACACAATGAGAGGTCTGTAATTAACACAATGGGACCTGTGCTGGTGCTTCTCTCCCAGTGCCGAAGGGAAGGCCCTGCTGTGGGGGAGCTGTTGCTCAGCACTGCATCTGCCCCAAAATGGGACTGGAGAGCAGGGATACGGGGCTGGGAGCACTGGGTATGGGGGCTGGGAGTGCAGGGCATGAAGCTGGGAGTGCAGGATATGGGGCTGGGAGTGAAGGGATATGGGGCTGGGAGTGCAGGATATGGGGCTGGGGGTGCAGGATATGGGGCTGGGGGTGCAGGATATGGGGCTGGAAGTGCAGGATATGGGGCTGGGGGTGCAGGATATGGGGCTGGGGGTGCAGGATATGGGGTTGGGAGTGAAGGGATATGGGGATATGGGACTGGGGGTGCAGGGATATGGGGCTGGGAGTGCAGGGATATGGGGCTGAGAGTGCAGGATATGGGTCGGAAAGCACAAGACACGGGGCTGAGTGCAGGCTGTGGGTTTGTGAGCTCTGGAGACAGGGCCATGAGCACAGGGCATGGGGCTGTGAGTGCAAGACACGGGTCTATGAGCAGGGGGCTGCGAACGAGGATACAGGGCTGTAAGCTCAGGCTACGGGTCTGTGAGCACAGGGCACGGGGCTCTAGCCCAGCAGACGTGCAGACCAGCCCCGTTTTGCAGCAGGGAGCATCGGGGAGCATCGGACCGTTACCTTGGGGACTTCCCCTTTCGCCCCCGGAGGCAGCCGCAGGATCCAGAAGTTCCTGTTCTTGAGCAGGTTCTCCATGTTCTCCAGGCGCTTCTGCAGCTGCCCGTACTCCTGGATGAGGGTGCCCAGCGCCGTCCACTTGCTCTCCAGCTGGTTCCCGAACTCCACCGCCGTCTTCTCGCAGCCGATCAGCTTCGTCTCGGCCATCCTCATCCTGCCCTCCAGGTTCATCAGCTGGGCCGCCTGCGTGTCCACCTTCCTGTCCACGGCCTGGATCTCGGTGACGAGCGTCAGGGAGATCTCCGCGGCGGGCAGCTCGGCCTCGCCGCCGGGGCCCTGCTCGGGGGCGGCCAGCGGCTGCTCCAGGCCCAGCTCCTGCGGCTCCATCATGCTCTCCAGCTCCTGCGGGGACAGCGCGGCGCTCAGCGCGGGGACGCGCCCGCACCCGCGCCGGGGGGGGGCGGGGGGGGGCGGGACGCAGGGCCGGGGCGGCGGGAGGAGGCGGCGGGCGGCGGGGGCGGGGAGGGGGCCGGGCAGCGCTTACCTGAGCGGGGGCCCAGTCGGCCATGCGGCGCGGGCGGTGCGGGGCGGTGCGGGCGGCGCGGGGCGGGCGGCGCGGGGGGCGCGGGCGGCGGCGGCGGCTCAGCAGCGGCGGGGCGGGGCGGCCATGCCGGGGGCGCGGGGCGCGCTGGGAGCGGCGGCGCCGCCGCGGCGCCCCCTGGCGGCGGGCGGACCGGCGGGACCCCCATTGGGCGGGGCGCCGGCAGGGGGCGGGGCCTCGCGTCACGCGCGCTCCCGCCGCCGCCGCCCGTGGCGGGGCCGCGCGCGGGGCGGGGGCGGGGGCGGCACCGGGAGGGGACGGGGACGGGGACGGGACGGGGACAGGTGCGGCACCGCCACCGCGGCTCGACGGGACTCGCCGCCCCCGCCACGGGCACCGCCCGCGTCCCGCCGCCCGGCCGCGCGCCGTCATCCCGGTGCGGCATCGCTGAACCCCCCGCCCACCGGGGAGGCCTCGGAGGGAGCAGCACCGGGAGCGGTACTGGGAGCAGGCGCTGCTGCGGCTCCCCGAGGACCGGGACGGGGCCGGTGCCATGAAGGAGGACCACCAGCATCCCATCGACCTGGGTGAGGCGCCGGGGCCATCCCGGCACCGGTCCCGGTGCTGCCGGTCGTGGCCTGGCCGTGAGCGCGGAGATCACGGGGTGGCTCCACGGGCAGCTGTGGTGGGGGATGTGAACACCGGCCTCTTGCGAGCAATGGCATCTCCGGTGGGGTCTCCGGTGGCATCACCGGCCGTCCCTCCTCTTGCCTCCGTGACAGGTTACGCCGTCACCAAACCCGACATCCTGGCCGAGGTGGAGCGAGGGGACGAGGTGCTGGAGGTGGCCGTGGGGCACTACGGGGAACACCAGAGCCCCCGGCCACGTGCGGCGCCCGCCGGCCCCTCCCGGGGTGAGCGGGACATGGGCACAGGTGGGACTGGGAACAGGGATCGGGTGATGGGTCGGATCTTGCCAAGCCCGGTGAGGAGGCCACTCCCCAACTCACTCTTGTCTCCTCAGGGGACTGGCTGGGGAAGGAGGTGAAGATTGAGGAGGGGGTGTCCCCACCCCCCTGCTCCCACCACACGGGCCCTGCCGAATTCCTCACCCCGCTGCAGGAGCAGGGCTGCAGCTACTGTGGCGTCTCCAAGCCGGAGCCGAATCCCGCTGCGGGTACTGGGGGGTTCATCACCTCCCTCCCCGCCTTCGAGAGCCGCCGCTGCCGGGCGGGGGAGCCGCCGCTGGAGTGCCCCGAGTGCGGCCGAGGCGTTGGGCAGAAGCCGGACCTGGTGCGGCACCGGCTGGCACGCGGCGTGGAGCGTGGCTATGGCTGCGGCCACTGCGGGAGGGGCCTCGCCGAGCCGGCGGGGCTGCGGGCCACGAGCAGCACCCACCGCCCGGGCCCCTGTGCCGGCCACGCCCTGGGCACGGCCGAGGGGGCCACGGCGGCACCGCGCAAGGAGCGCAAGGAGCTGTCGCTGACGGAGAAGGTGCGGGTGCTGGAGATGCTGGAGGGACCCAAGGTGTCGCAGAGCGAGCTGGCCAAGCGCTTCGGGGTGTCGCAGCCCCAGATCTGCCGCATCATCAAGAACAAGGAGCGCATCCTGAGCGAGTGGCAGCGCAGCGGAGACCCCGAGCGCAAGCGCAAGCGGGAGGGCAAGGACGCGGCGCTCGAGGCCGCGCTGCTGCGCTGGGTGGAGGGCGCCCACGCCGCCGACCTGCCCGTGGGCCGCCCGCTGCTCCAGCTCAGGGCCAAGCACCTGGCAGGGGCGCTGGGCCGGCCCGGCCCCGAGCCTGGCGGCGGGTGGCTGGCGCGCGTTGCGGCCTTCAAGAAGCCGCCGGCAGAGAAAGGGGACGCAGAGCAGCTGCCGGCGGAGCACTGGGCCGGCACAGTGCTGCCCGCGCTCCTCCGCGGCTACGCACCCTCCGAGATCTTCTCCTGCGGGGAGGCCGCGGTGCCGCTCCCGGCCGGCTGCCCCGGCGAGCGGCTCACGCTGCTGCTCTGCGCCAACGCCAGCGGCTCCGAGAAGGTGCCGCTGCGGGCGCTGGGGGAGAGCCCCCGACCGCGCTGCCTGCGCGGCGTCAACCTGGAGCAGATGCCGTGGAGTTACCGCGCCGGCAGCCTGGGCGGCCTGACCGCCCCGCTCTTCGCCGAGTGGCTGCGGGAGTTCAACGAGGGGATGCGGCGGCAGGGGAAGAGCATCCTCCTGCTCCTCGCCAAGCACGAGGCGCACCCCTACCTCCAGCTGTCCAACGTCAGGATGGTCTTCGTCCCTCCGGCCGCCGCCCTGGCACAGCCCCTGGACCGCGGCATTGCCGGCGACCTCAAGGGCCACTACCGGCGCCGGCTGCTGCGGTGGCTGCCGGCGGAGCGCGGCACGGGGCAGCCCACCCTGCTGGATGTGCTGCACATGCTGGCACAGGCCTGGGGCGACGTGTCCCCGGGGCTCATTGCCAGCTGCTTCCGTGCCGCCGGCTTCGTCCCTGACACTGGTGCTGAGGCCGCGTCCCTCAGCCTGGCACACGGGCTGCTCGGCCGGGAGCAGCTGGAGCGTGGCGGGGAGCCGGCGGAGGCGGACGGGGATGAGGGGATGGTGGAGGGCGAGGACGCGGCAGAGCTGGCGGCTGTGCCACCCTGCCCCTCCGAGCGGGAGGTCTGGAGGAGCCTGGCCACGCTGCGGCGGTACCTGGAGTGCCAGGCCACCTCGCCAGACCTCTTCCAGGCCTTCTACGAGCTGGAGGACGCGGTGCACATGGTGTCGGCCAGCGCCGGCCGGGCCCTCCATGGGGACACCCCTCCCAAGCAGTGAGGGGGGCGGCTGGCACGTGCCCAGACCTGCTCATGCCCGGTGCTCACCGGGGCTGTCACCGGCCCGGCCTGGCCACCATCCCCTGCAGTTGTGCCGTGGGGTTTGCTGTGGATCTGTGTGGCCCCGTGGGGTCACCATACACGGGGCCTGCGGAGCCGCCGCGCTCTGGGTGTCACCCGTGGGGCAGTGCCAGGGGCACAAACCTGCTTCCAGAACCTTCTCCAGAGGGGTGGCTGCTGCAGCCAAAGGGAGCCGGCGTGGAGCTGCTGCCGGCAGGGATTTACCTTGAGTGGGGTAGTTGTGTTTGCCGTGGGGGGCTGTGGGTGGTGCTGGGGTGTCCCCGTGCCAGGGACAATGGCTCCTTCCCAGGGGAGACCGGGTGCCACCGGCTGCTGTCACCACGTGGTGCCTGGAGGTTTGTAACAGGCATTAAAAGGTTGGAATTCAGCTGGTGCATGGCTGGTGGGTGTTGTGTTTTACCATCACATCTGCTGGGAGCAGCGGGACCACCTCAAACCCAACCCCAAACCTCCCCTTCTCCTCCCCTGCCCTGGGAAACCGTGGCTGCTCCTGGGCCCCCACAGCACCCCAACCTGTGCCATCCCCACCCAGGTGCCAGGCAAGCAGCACCCGGGGAGGGAGGATGCATTTGTGGGGTGCAGCAGGGGGATCCCCGTGGGGATGCACAGTCACAGGTGTGGGGATGCAGGGATGGGGGTGCACGGGGGGGATCCCCATGAGAATAAACAATCACAGGTGGGCAAGCAGGACCCGGAGGGGGGGAATAGAGTTATGGGGTGCACTGGGGGCATACAGCATCATGGGAGTAAACTTAGCACCCAGGAGAGGGTGAGGGGGATGCAGGGACAGGGCGAAATGGGGGGCGACCCCCACAGGGATAAACCACCACAGGTGTACCCGCAGCCCCCTGGGGGGTGGGACTCAGGGATGGACCATCCAGGGGGGATTCCCACGGGGATACACCACCACGGGGGTACACGAAGCATCCAGGAGAGGGTGAGTGGGATGCAGGGACGGGGTGCACGGGGGATCCCCACGGGGATACGCCATCGCCCTCGGTACCGCAGCGCCCTCGGGGGTGGGACGCAGCGACAGGAGTGCCCGGGAGGATCCCCACGGAGGTACCCGCAGCCCCGTCGGGGGGTGGGATGCAGGGATGCTCCATCCCGGCGGGATCCCCACGAGGGTACACCCGCGCGGCGGTACCCGCGGGCCCCTCGGCGGCGGGATGCAGGGATGCCCCATCCCGGGGGGATGTCCCCCGTCCCCCCCCGCCGTCCCCGCCCCCCGTCCCTCCACGGCGGGACCACCAGGGGGGGCCCACGGGCGGCTCGGTCGCGCAGGGCCCGCGCCGGCGCTCGGAGGAAATGAAGGCGAGTTCCGCCGAGGCGGGAGCCATTACCCGCCGCCGGACCTGAGCCCCCCCTCCCGCCGCCGCCGGGGCCCCGCCGCCGCCCCCCGCCCCCCACAGCCCGCCCCGGCACAGGTAAGCGATGCCCCGGGGCCGGGGGGGGCTGCGGCGCGGGGGGAGCCGCCGGAGCGGGGCCGGTGCCTGCCCCGCGCCCCCCCGAGGGGGATCCCGAATGGTGGGGGGGGTCCGCGGGGCAGGCACCGGCCCCGCCGCTTTGTCCCCGGGAAGAGCAGCGCGAACAAAGCCGGGGGGGTGCCGCTCGCAGCCCCCCCGACCCCTCCCCCGGGGCGCCCCGAGGCCGCGGGGGTGGGCGCTGCCCTGGGGTCGGGGGGCTCGGGGGGTGAGGAGGGGGCTGGGGGCTCGGTAGGGGCGGCAGGGGCACGTCGGGGATGGGGGGTTTGCAGGGGGTCGGCGCTGTGCTCCTGGGGTTCGGTGGGGGGCGGTGGGAGGTTGGGGTGGGCGCCGTGGTGGAGGGCTTTGCTGCGGTCCCGAGGTCCTCGCTGGGAGCTGGAGGGGTGCGCACCTGGCCCAGGTGTGCACCGTGACCCCTGGCCCAGGTGTGCATCATAGCCAAGGTCTTTATCGTGGCCTTGCAGCACTTGCCATGGCCAAGGTTCTTGACGTGGTCCCAGGTTCCTCATGGGGAGCTTGGGGTCTTCACCACGGCTGAGATCTGCACCACGGCCAAGGTCTTTGCCATGGTCCCAGGGTGCTCACTGGGAGCTCCAGATGTGCACCATGGCTCAGGTCTTCACCATGGCCAAGGTCTTTGCCACGGCCCCAGGGTCCTCATGGGGGGCTTGAGGTGTTCACTGTGGCCAAGGCCTTCAGCATGGCCCAGGCCTTTGCCACATCCCCAAGATCCTTGTGGGGATCTTCAGGTGTTCACCATGGCCAAGGCCTTCTCCACGGTCTGTGTCATGGCCTTGCAACACTTGCTGTGGCCTTGATCACTGCCATGGTGCCAAGATCCTCACTGGGAGCTTGAGGTGCTCACCGTGGCCAAGGCCTTCCGTAACGCCCGTGCTGTGGCCTTGAGGCTCTCACCACGGTTCTGGGCTTCACCATGACCCCAAGGTCCTCACCGGGAACCTGAGGTGCTCACTGCGCTCTTGAGGTTCTCACCATGGCCAAGACCCTTGCCAAGGCCAGCCTTGACTGAGGTCTTCACCATGGCCTTGAGGTGCTCACCTTTGCATGGCCCAGTGACCTGTCCTTAAGGTCACGGTCAGTGCTGTGGCCCCGACGCCCTTGCTGGGAACCTCAAGTGCTCATCACGTCCAAGGCTTTCCCTGTCATGGTCAACATTGCCATGAGACCCTCACCATGGCCGTGAGGTGCCCCCCATCACCCTCAGCCTGGCCCTGAGGTGCTCCTCGGCACCCTCGGAGGCACCCGCAGCACGTGCCGTGGCCGAGGCGCTCACCACGACCCCTCACTGCGGTCCCGGCGCTCTCCACGGCCACGTCCCTCTCCGTGGCCCCCGTGGCAGCCGGCTGGGGGCTCCCGGGTACCTTTGCTTGGAGAGAGCCGGGGGCTCCCTCGCCGTCACCCCGCGCTGCCACCACCCACCGCTGCCCTTTCCTTTTCTCCCCTCCCAGGTGCTCCCGAGCCGGGGCGAGGGGATGCGGCGCGCCCGTGCCGCGTGCTGTGCCGAAGCGGCTCTTTAGATCCTCCCCGGCCCAAGCCTCCCATGCCATGGATGCCTCCGGGGCTCTTGCTTCGGCTCCCTCCTCCGCGGCTCCCTCGGGCTCCCGCAGCCCCATGTTCCCCCCCGGAGCTGACAGAGAGGAGTGGGGACCGAGGTTCAATTGTGCCCCTTCCACCTCTGCCGCAGCCTCGCAGGCGATGCCAGCGTCTGGCCGGAAGAGGAAGGCCAACTTCTCCAATGACGAGACCGAGACGCTGGTCTGGAATGTGGTCCGGCATTTCAGCGCCCTGTACGGGTCCGAGGCCCTGCGGGCTCACCCCGTGCGGCGGAAGCAGCTCTGGACCCAAATCCAAAGCCGCGTCAACTTCCTGGGCTACACCGAGCGCTCCATCGACGACCTCAAGCACAAGTGGCGCGACCTGCGGCTGGACGTCAAGAAGAAGATCACCTCCAAGAAGCACCTGCCCATGAACCGCGCCGGGGGGCCGCTCCACAAGCCGCGCCTCACGCCCCTGGAGAAGATGGTGGCCTCCACCTTCCTGCAGGCCAGCCACGACTCGGAGCCCGAGATCATCCTGGACCCAGGTCAGTGGCGCTGGGGCTCCGGGCAGGGGGGGGTTGGAGCGTCGGCATTCCTGCTGCGCCCTCCGAGGGGTGTCTGGTGTTTGCCGGGTGTTGGTGTTCCTTGATGGATTCTGGAAGGAGACTTTGGGGTTTGTGTTGGGATTATGGCATCCAGCAGAGCCGTGGGCCTGTTGTGCCCAAGTACCAAACTGCTGGGGTTGGGAGCTGTGTGCGCTGGGATTAACAACCCACTGCGGAAATAACCTGGGATCAGCGAGTCGTAGAAGTCGTGGGATGGTTTGGGTTGGAAGGGACCTTAAAGCTCATCTTATTCCAGCCTCCTGGCAATGGTCAGGGACACCTTCCTCTATCCCAGGTTGCTCCAAGCCCTGTCCAACTTGGCTTTGGACACTTCCAGGGATGGGGCAGCCACAGCTTCTCTGGGCAACCTGTGCCCAGATCAACAGGATCAACGGGAGCATCTCAAACTTTGCAGAAGCGGGTCTTTTTTGTTCTTCTTTCTTTAATTTGGTGTTCTTTGATCCCAGAGTGGCCCCTCTGATTTCACTGGGGGCATTTCAGGGCTTGATCCACGTGGTCCAGACTTTGGCGTCTCTGATCCAGACGTGCATCATTTGCCGAGCAGGAGATCTCCAGGCTGAAGGAAGTCCTATGGAATGACTGGAGCTGTGTCAGGGCAGGGTTAGGTTGAATATCAGGAGAAGGTTCTTCCCCCAGAAGGTGGTTGGGTGCTGAACAGGCTCCTCAGGGCAGTGGGTGCGGCTCCAAGGCTGCCAGAGCTCCAGGAGTGTTTGGACAACGCTCTCAGGAACAGACTGGGATTGTTGGGGTGTCCTGTGCAGGGCCAGGAGTTGGACTGGATAATCCTTGGAGGTCTCTCCCAACTCAGGATATTCCATAATCTGTGATTCTGTGGCATTAAGGGATGCCACCCCTCAGGGTTCAGGATGGTGCTGGGGGAGGTGATCGTGAGTGACCAAGGCCCTACAGGGCGTCTGTGCCTCGGTGCCACCATGTCCCCCCTGGGCTGAGGCCGGATCCCGTGTGTCCCATAGATCTGTTCTTCCCTGGCGCGTCCAAGCAGCCCTTCATGCACCTGCAGCCCGGCGTGAGCCACCCCAGCATCTACATCGACACCAACGGGCAGCCCTCGGCCCTGCCGGACGTGGAGGGCTCGGCCGCGCCGCGGCTGCCGGGACAGAGCCCCGACCCCGCCGGCGGCACCGACTACGGCCGTGGAGAGGGGCAGGGCAGCTCTGGTACGTGGGAACGGGGGGGTGTGCTGGGAGTGGGGTTTGGGTGGAGATCCTCTGGGTCGAGATCTGCTGGGTCCAGATGGAGATCCGCTGGGAGCAGAATCTGGATGGAGATCCGCTGGGTCTGGATGGAGTTTTGCTGGGAGTGGGGTTTGGTTGGAGATCCACTGCCAGTGGAGTCACGATGGAGATCCAGTGGGATCCGTGTGTCAGTGAGGGCCCAGGGGCTGGGCCAGCGCTGGGTCTCACCAGAGGTTTCCTCTTCTCTTCCAGCCGAGTCGGGGCCGGAGCTGCGGACTCCAGACGTGTCGGCCATCTCCCCATCCCTGCGGAACGAGTCCCTGGTCTCCTACGCCTCCATGTCGGAGGAGGAGGAACGGGAAGGCCGGGAGGTGGAGCGTGGCCACGGCGGGGCCGTGGGGATGCAGCCGGGGCCCGAGGCCCCCATGTCTGCGGAGGAGGACATGAAGCTGTCCCGCCAGGCCATGCTGATCCGCCGCTGCAGCTCCCAGGGCTCCGTCACCTCCCTGCCCGAGGACTCCCTGAACCCCGCGGACGCTCACTCGGACTGGGGGCACGAGGGGGTGTCCGACCTGCCCGCCCTGGGCCGCGGGATGGACTCGGCGCATCCCGAGGAGCAGGCGGGGGGCCCGGGCCCGGAGATGGGCGCCTTGCCCAGGGTACTGATGGGGCCCACCTGGGAGAAGGCCCCGGCGGACGAGGAGCCCCCGGCCCGTTCCCCCCTCCACGGCGCCCTGACCGAGGAGTCGCTGCCCTCCTCCGCCTCCCCCCCAGGAGACGCCCCGGCCGCCCCCGGCCCCCCGCGCGGGCTGGGCTGCTCCCGGCTGCGCGAGGAGCGCCGGGACAGCTGGAGGACTAGCATCCATCACCTGCTCGACCTGGAGGAGCAGTGGGACCAGCTGTACCACCAGGAGCTGGCCATGTGGCAGGAGGAGCGGGCCACCCAGCGCGAGGAGCGGGCGCGCGACCGGGAGCTGCAGTTCCGCCTGCTCGGCGTCCTCACGGACATCCGGGACGAGCTGCGCTACCTGCGCCAGGAGCGCGCCGGCGCCCGCCAGAGCCCGGCGCCGCCGCCGCCGCCCCCCGAGCCCCGCCGCGACCCCAGCCCGCTCCTCGAGCAGCCCAAAGTCGAGCCCGGCTTCCCGGAGCCGCCGAGCGAGAGCGCCGCGTGGGCCGACGCCGCCGTGCCCAGCCGGAGCCCCTTCAGCGGCCGCGGCCGGGGCCGGCGCCGAGGGCGGCCGCGCGGCTCCGCTTCCCGACACAGACGCCTGTTCCTCACCAACAGCTAGGGACGGGCCGAGCGCCGGCCCGCCAAGGACACGGTGTGCCCGCGGCCCCCGGGGGACGGCGCGGGCGGGCGCTGCCCCGCGCGAGGGCCCCGCCGCCCCCGCGGGCAGGTACGGGGGGACACGGGCGGTGGCCGGCGCCGCGTGCCCGGGGAGCGCCGGGCACGTGTCCCCGCACGCGTGTTCGGGCGCGTGAGCGCCCCGAGGTCGCGC
Organism: Pipra filicauda; assembly: GCF_003945595.2. NCBI lineage: Eukaryota > Metazoa > Chordata > Aves > Passeriformes > Pipridae > Pipra > Pipra filicauda. The sequence continues at coordinate 469,700 of NW_024104705.1, forward strand.
CGAGCCCGCGGGGGACACGCGCGTGGACACGTGACGCCCGTAGTCGAGTAGGATTTACTACCTTTCGGGGGGTGGGGAGTTTAGGAACACTTAGTCGCTGACGTGCGAACATTTTATGCAAATCATTTAATGAACTAATTTGCATATAACCATAAAACTTCTGTTAAAAAAAAAAAAGCCTCCAAAAAAAGAAAAAAAAAAAAAAACAGAAAAGGCGGGTTTTTTTTTTTTAACGTGTGGTCTCTGTGTGGGGGCGGGAGCTGGGCCGGGGGGTGGTTTGTCCCATGGCCCTGCCTGGCACAGTCCTGAACAGGGACAGGGACGTGGGACAAATTGCTTTGGTGGCTCTGAGCTTCACCCCACTGCTGTGGGGGAGCCCAGCACTTGGGATCAGGCCTGGGGCAGCAGGACCTGGGCTTGGAACTGGGAGCTTTGTCTGCCTGTGTGGACCTGGAGAGGGGTGATGGTGTGTACGGCTTAGGGGGTGCCTGCAGGGGCAGTGTGGAAGGTCCCCAGGAGTGTTTGGGGTCTCCAGGCAATGTGGAGAGTTCTCAGGTGTGTTCAGGGTCCCCAGGAGTGTTTGAGGTCCCCAGGCAGTGAGGTCCTCAGCAGTGTTTAGGATTGGGGTCCTCAGCAGTGTTTAGGATCCCCAGGTAGTGTTTGGGGTCCCCAGCAGTGTTTAGGATCCCCAGGTAGTGTTTGGGGTCCCCAGCAGTGTGCAGTAGTCCCAGGCAGCCTGCCAGGTCCCCAGGAGTGTGCAGTGTCCCCGGGGAGTTGTCCAAGGTTCCCAGCAGTGTTTGGGGTCCTCAGGCAGTGTAGAGGGTCCCTGGCATCGTGTAAAGACCTCTGGGCAATGTGCAGTGTCCCCAGGGAGTGTCTGAGGTCCCCAGCAGCATGTGGGGTCCCTGAGCATTGTACAGTGTCCCCCTGCAGTGTGCAGTGACCCCGGGCGCTGTGGAGGGTCCCTGGCATCGTGCAAGGTCCCCTGGGCAGTGTGCAGGGTCCCCAGAGAGTGTCTGAGGCCCCCACCAATGTTCCCAGGAGTGTGCAGTGTCCCCATGGATTGTGCAGTGTCCCCTTGGACAAAGTGCAGTGTCCCAAGGGAGTGTCCGAGGTGTCCAGCAGCGAGTGGGGTCCCCAGACACTGTGCAAGGTGCCCAGGGCATGTGCTGGGGCCCCAGGAATGTGCAGGGGACCCTTGGGCAGCATGTTTGGTCCCCAGGGAATGTGCAGTGTCCCCCCAGCAGCGTGTACGGTCTCCAGAAATGTGCAGTGTCCCCGAGCATTGTGCAGGGTGCCCAGCAGTGTCCAGGGTTCCCAGGGGATGTACAAGGTCCCCAGGAATGTGCAGTGTCCCTCAGCAGTGTGCAGGGTCCCTGGCATCAGGCAGGGCCCCTGGGCAGTGTGCAGTGTCCCCCAGCAGCACCCAAAGTCCCCAAGGGTTGTGCAGTGTCCCCACGATGTGTGCAGTGTCCCCAACAACATGCACTGTCCCCCAGCAGTGGGCAGTGTCCCCAAGGATTGTGCAGTGTCCCCAGGGCACCCCAGCCTCACACCCTCTGCCCCTGCCCCCTCCATCCCCAGCCCACATCAGGGTGACAGCACCACTGAACCCCGACCCCTCCTCTGCTGTGTCCCCCCCTCCAGCCCCCCAGCGCATGGGGACACCCCAAGTGCCACCTCCTGCTCGCTGGCAGCTCCTGCCCCATGTGGGGTGGGGCAGGTGGTTGCAGCCCCCGGGGAGGGGACAGAGGGGCAGCAGGAGCTGTGGCACTTGCTGGGTCACCCAGCCCTGGTTGGGGCCTCCCAGGGGGACAGGGACACCCAGCTCGGGGCCCAGGGGGTGCCTGGGGAAGGGCCATGGCTTCCCATGGCTATGGTGAAAAAATTGGGTGAAATATCCCCAAATCAAGGGTAGGAGGGACCTGGGGACAGGTCAGTGACAGGGGACAGGAGGGACCTGGGGATGGGTCGGGGATGGAGGACAGAAATCGGGGTTCAGCCAATTCATGTGATTTGCAGAGGGGTTTAGGGGGCAGGGAGGTGGGTGCTGGGCTCGTGCCCCGAGGAGACCTTGGGGGCAGCCCAAGAGCCTCGGGAAAGGCAGGAAAAATGAGAAATGTTGGGAAGTGGAGATGCAGGAAAGGGTTTGAGAAGCGGGGGGCTGTGGGTTGGGGGGGTTCAGGTGCACCAGGAGACTCAGGACATGCTCGGCTCCAGGGAGCTCAACACACCAGGGCTGGGGTGTGAATGTGTGTGAGCACACACAGGCACGTGTCAGCACACACAGACACGTGTCAGCACACACAGATAACACAGGTGTCAGCACACACAGACACGTGTGAGCACACAGACACACGTGTGAGCACACACAGATAACACATGTGTCAGCACACACAGACACATGTGAGGACACACAGATAACACAGGTGTCAGCACACACAGATAACACAGGTGTCAGCACACACAGACACATGTGAGCACACACAGACACGTGTGAGCATACACAGATAACACATGTGTCAGCACACACAGATAACACAGGTGTCAGCACACACAGATAACACAGGTGTCAGCACACACAGATAACACAGGTGTCAGCACACAGATAACACAGGTGTGAGCACACACAGACATGTGTGAGCATAGACACACATGCAAGCACACACAGAGATGTGTGCACACATACACACAGCACACACAGACACATCCATGTGAGCACACATAGAGATGTGTGCACACATACACACAGCACACACAGACACATCCATGTGAGCACACACAGACACACACGTGTGCATACACTCCCTGGAGCAGCATTCCCTGTCCTTCCCTTCCCTGTCACCCATGGGTGAGGCATCTCCCCGCCCTGGGGGTCTCCACACAGCCCCACCTCAGCCGGTCACACGGGGACATCCAGCAGCCCCCACACCCCCAGCTCCACCATTCCCACATGTCCCGTGTCCCACCACGATATTCCCCCTTCCCCATCCTGCAGGACCCCCCGGGCGGGGCAGGAGTGGCCGCAGACCCCGGGGGACCCCGCGGGGTTTGGGGTGAAGGCGCTGCAGCCCAGCACGACTTTATTCCGGATCGCTTCGTCCATACAAAACTACACCCCAAGCACTGTACAGCGGGACGGGGGGCGGGGGGCAGTAAAAATAAGCAGCGGGGGCCGGGAGGACAGAGCGGCAGGCGGGGGATGGCGCGGGGGGGGGCACGGCGGGGGGGCTGCTCCCCACCCCGTGCGGCGACATTGTCTGTGGGGGGAGCGCTGGGGGCCGAAGTGTCCGTCCACGGCGGGGGACCGGGGGGGGCGCGACCCCCCTGGGGGTCCCCGCGCGCCCCCCGCCCCGGCCGGGCACCTCGATTTGGTCGGAAGCTGCGTGGCCGGTGCCCGTCCCCATCCCGGGGGGTGTCAGTCCGCGGCGGGGGGACACCCCTAATCCCCGGGGGGCATGATCCCGGGCGGGGGCAGCGGGGGCGGCCCCGCCTCGGCCCCGTGGACGCGCTGGTGGTCCTTGAGGGACTCCTTGTAGCGGAAGCTGCGGCCGCAGGCCGGGCACTGGTACGGGCGCTCCCCGGTGTGGATGCGCTGGTGCTTGAGCAGGTTCTGCTTGCGGATGAAGCTCTTGCCGCACTGGGCGCAGGCGAAGGGGCGCTCCCCGGTGTGCAGCCGCTGGTGGTTCTGCAGGTGCTCCTTGCGGCTGTAGCACTTGCCGCACTCGGAGCACTTGTAGGGCCGCTCCCCGCGGTGGATCATCTGGTGCCGCACCAGCCCCGAGTGGCAATTGAAGCTCTTGCCGCACTCGGCGCACGGGTAGGGCCGCTCGGCCGCGTGGCTGCGCTGGTGGATCCGCAGGCTCTTCTTCCCGCTGAAGCTCTTCCCGCACTCGGCGCAGCCGTGCGGACGCTCCTCGGCGGGTCCCGGCGGCGCCGCGGGGACCCCCCCGCTCTCGGTGCCCGGGCCCGGCTCGGCGCCCGGAGCTTTGCCCAGTCTGTGCTGCGCCGGCAGAGCCACGGCCGCTGGCACCGCCGCCTGTCCCTCGGGGGTCCCGAAGCCCGTGCCGGGGAAGAGCAGCTCCCCGGAGCCGCCCGGCAAACCCACCTCCTCGGGGGGCTCGGCGTGGGGGCACCGCTCCTCCGTCTTCACCAGCAGCCCCTCGCCGGCTGCAGGGGATGGAAAACGGGTCAGTGCCTACCAGGGATGGCCCCAAGTCACAGCCCAGCCTGGTGGGTGGTCCCCCCCCCCTGCCCCAGGCCCATCCCAGCCCCGTGGTGGGGATCGCTCACCAGGACCAGGACCCGGGGGCAGCATCTCCCTCTCTGGCAGCTCCCAGGGCTCACGGACACAGGGCTCCTCCTCCTGCTTGATCCACGACAAGAAGTCGTGTGCAGTGATCAGGGCGTCCGCGCCTGCAGGGGGGGACGGGATGGGAACAGGGATTCAGCCACGCCGGGCCACGTCCTGCTCCAGGAGGATGGGGAGGGAACAGCTCCAACAGGCAGCAGTGCCAGGGTGGCTCCGCCCCGGGCTCACCTGCACAGGGGTCTGGGGGCATCCCCCGCTCCTCTGGGAACTGCTGCTCCCCCACAAAGGCCACCTCCTGCTTGATCCGGGACAGGATGTCGGAGGTGGAGATCAGCGACTCTGTTCACAAGGAGAGACTTGTCCAGGGCCAGGATGTGGCCACACGGTGTGACCCACGGCCACCAAGGGTGTGTGACCCCTGGGCTCCAGCTGAGTGGGACTGCCCTGTCCCACAGCAGTTATGGGGCATCCAACACGCTGAGGGAGCTATGGGGATGGGTGACTGTGGGACAGTCCTTGGGGATGGGTGACCCTGAGATGTCCCATGGGGATGGGTGACCCTGAGACAGTCCTTGGGGATAAGTGACTGTGGCACAACCCCTGGGAACAGATGACTCTGGCTCAGCCCATTGGGAACAGGTGACTGTGGCACAGACCACTGGGGATGGGTGACAATGACAGGGCCAATGGGGCTGGGTGACTGTGGGTGACACAGGCTCTGACACAACGTGGTGGCAGTGGGGGACATGTGGATCTCCCAGTGATGAATATCCAAGACCCCCAGTACATCAGTCATTGGGATATTCTGGGGTCACTCATGGTAATTCCCAGACACAGCTGGAAAACTGAGCCCAGGGGGGACAGGACCACTGGGGAAGGAGGAGAGACATCCCTGGGCTGGGCAGGGGGGGGACAGAAAGGGACGGGGGCACAGTGGGGACGGGGTCCTCCTGCCACGCCTCACCTGCGCAGGCGTCCGGTGGCAGCTCCCGCTGCTCCAGCTCCCGCTGCTCGGGAACACAGGGCCCTTCCCCGCGCTCGCTGCGGGGCTGAGCCTCGCTCCTGGAGAGGGCACCGTCTGTGGGGACACAGCACTCATGGCACCGGGGCTGTGCCTGGCACACCCTCCCCGTCACCCACACACAGGGGGACACGCAGGGGACACACCGGGCTGCCAGGCCCCGGCATCCCTCCTGGCACAAACCCCGCCTAAATCCCACAGGACCTCCACGTTGGAGGGTTTCTGGGGACAAGGACCCCCTCCAGCCCCCTGGGGTGGCAGGGTCTGCCCACCGTGGCATGGCATGACATGGCATGACATGCCACCCTGTCCCCCCGCACACAGCACGAGCTGTGGAGCATTCCCTCCAAAATGGGTGCTCACGGGGACACAGCAAGTGCCACCGCCCACGTTGGGGACCCTCCGGGGAGACGCAGCCTGCAAGGAAAGGGGCAAAAGGGAATGTTTACCCAGGGAGAGCAAAGCCTCGTAGTTCTCCTTCACCAGGTTGTTGTACAGCTCCTTCTGCCACTCCTCCAGATTCTTCCACTCCTCCGCCGAGAAGTAGACGGCGATGTCAACAAACGTCACCGGCACCTGCGGGGACACGTCCCCACGGCTCAGTGGCACCCCCTCCCCAGGGAAACTGAGGGTCCCCCCCCGTCCTGCAGCCCCCCGGGAGCCCTTACCTTGGGGACCTCGCCCCGGGGGCCGGGGGGCAGCCGCAGCACCCAGAAATTCCTGTTCTTCAGGAGGTTCTCCACGTTCTCCAGGCGCCTCTGGAGCAGCCCGTACTCCTGGATGAGGGTGCCCAGCACGGCCCACTTGCTCTCCAGCTGGTTCCCGAACTCCATGGCCGTCTTCTCGCAGTCCAGGAGCTTCTTCTCGGCCGTGCCGGATCGGCCCTCCAGGCTGAGCAGGCGGGTGGCCAGGAGGTCGATCTTCCTCTCCATGGCCTGCACCGTGGCCACCACGGTCCAGAGCGAGGCCTCTGCCGAGTGCAGCTGCGCCTCCCGCACGTGCGCCCGCTCCGGCAGCAGCGGCGGCTGCAGCGGCATCAGGTGAGGGGCTTCCATGTTCCACTCCTGCACCTGCGCCGTGGGGAGGGCACGAGTGGGAGGAGGTCCGTGGTCACTCCATCGAAGCCCCCGTCCCCCAGTTGTAGGGCTTTCAGCCACCAGCAACCCCAGAACCGCGTCATGTGTGATGCCCACCGGCCTGAGGGGACGGCGAGTGGCAGACCAGGGCAGCCATGGGGTCACTGTCCCCGTGGGACACCAGCCAGGTGACTCCCCACCCTGTCATCCCAGACCCCCATCCAGTGGGAGCCATTCCTGGGCCTGCCCAGGCTGGAACCCCACCGAGGGAGGAGGATGGAGATGGGAGGGCAGGGAGCAGCCAGGGGCAGGTGTGGACCAGGGGTGCCCAGGGATACCTTGGGGACACACAGGGACATGCCAGGACAGAAGTGCCTGGGGCATCCCGGGGGCTGGAGCCTGCACGGAGCATCCCGGGGCACCCTGGGGCATCCCGGGGGCACGGGGACATCCGGGGCAGAGGTGCCTGGGGACACGCTGGGAACACACGGGCATCCCGGGTCAGCGGTGCCCAGGGCA